>NC_134588.1:97226985-97264485 GCF_037038515.1 Microtus pennsylvanicus
CCCCTTTCCTCTCCAAAGGAGTTGTAAAGTAAGTGGAAATTGAGGGCCAACTGGTCTATGGTCAATAAATATTTCCCAAGGTAGGTAAGTTTCTAGTATAATCTCCTTGTAAACATTATAGACAAATTGTACTTGGCCCCAGACTAGGAAGCAAACCTGGGGCAAAGGTTCAAGGAGATGGAGATAAGAACAGATCTGTAAACACGGGGAGTCATCATGAGAATGGGGTGTTGGGAGCTGGGGAAGATGCAGAGGAGAAGTCAGAGTAGCAAGTCCCGGACATTCTCCTTAGTATTGTGTGCAAGGCTCCTGGTCGCTAGGCAGTGTGAAGTAGCAGGTAGCTGTGCCTCAGGTGGGTTCAGGGGAGCATGTGGCTTGAGCAGACAGAGCCAGGGAAGAACTGACTGTGAATTTGGAAGGATAATAGTCGCACAGGCTAATGGGTACCACAGATATTTAAGAAGAGGCTGGAGACCTTGAGCACTGATGGTGTGAGGGATACGGATAGGAGAGCCGGGGACAAAGCTACTTGCCTGGTGTCTGTTGGGTGTGGAAAAGGCACTTGGCCATTCATAAATGCAGGGAAGACAGGCAGCCCAGAGTGGTGGGCAAGAGCTCCCGTTCTGACGTGTGAGAACATGTGAGCTCTTGCTTACTCTGGGACCCTCTGGTTCGGAAACATATGTGCCTGAGGGTCTAGTTAGGAATGAAGCTTCCTTGAGTGATGGAGAAGGGCACAGGTGAGCCTAGGAAAGCAAGAGAAAGCTGTAAAGATGGTTCTGGAATTCAGGTCTTCCTAGGTGGATAAAGAAGGCCCGGAAGAACTCTGGAAGCTGTGTTTTGGATCTGGTTGTTCTGCACACCGTATTGTCAGTCACCTCACACCAGAACCAACACCTACATAATGCTGGTCTTCTCTGACTGTACCGCATAGGCTTGCACATCCATCATCCCTCAGCAAGCATTTGTTGAGCCAGTTACAGTGGGAACACAAAGGACTGTCTTCAGACACTTGAGGTGAGCAAACACCACCTCAAGTGCGTTTGGCTGTGGGAAATCAGTGAGGGAAAAGGGAAATTCTGCATTTCTTCCGTGGTGTGTGTGTGTGTGTGTGTGTGCTATGGTATGGTGTATATGTTTGCACTCATGTGATATTTTAGGGATGGCAGGGTGATTTGTTGCTCCCAGTAGCGCACAGAGACCGTAACCTAGATGCTGCTGAGCAATGGGGGACATGGCACCTTGTGTGACCAGGTGTCAGGAATCCCTGCTGCCCAGCTGAGTTGCTCCTGCGGAGAACTCTGACCCCTGATGGTGTGGTTCATGCTGCCCTCCTCGGCCCCACGCTTGCGGTGTGTCATCAGTAAACACAGCAAAGGCCAGAGTGTCCTACTGACCTGGTTCAAAATCCCACCTGCATTGTCTTCCTGCAAACGACCTCATTCTTACAGCCATCTATTGACAAGCTAGGCAATGAACAACCCGGCCAGCTAACTGTGGTAAGCTCGCTGCTTACTTTGTCAATCTCTGATGCTGGGAGAGGAAATGGGTCTTCTGAAGACGGCATTCAGCAGGTTCTTTCCTTCAGTATTTCACACTCACAAGACACCTGATGTTCAGATCCGGGGACTCCAAGGCGCGTCAGGCCGAGACCCTGTCTCCAGGAGTCTTCGCTCTGGGATGTGGGCTCAGTGTCAATGGACAAAGCACAGCTATTTTGTAGAGCTGCCTGTTAATCCCACCTTGCAATCTGGAAAACGTGCTTCTAACAGTGGTTATCTACAAGCAGTGTCTTGGGGGACTTCCTGGCTAGGAGCGGTAATCTCGAAAGAACTCATCGCTGTCATCTTGAGGCCATGGCAACCAGTCAGGGCTGCAATCTACCATGAAAGCTCTGCTCTGCCTCCCTTAACTGCATGCTAGTGTGACTATATGGCCCTGGGAGCTGTGGGATTGGCAGGATAGCGGTGCATCAAGGGGAAGCTTTACGTCCCCTCTAATGCCCCTCTCCCATCTCTGGCCATCCACCCAGCACATGCCGGAGTGCTCAACTGTATCCACCAACCCTTATCTAATGCGGTTTTGGGTTGGAGGGCCAGTCTGTATCTCAAAGGTCCCGGGATTCCATGCCCTCCCCTTAAGTCATTACAAAGTTGAGGTATTAGCTTTCTTCCAGTGTTTGTTTTGACTTATTTGTTTGTTTATTTTGTGTGTGTGTTTGCCTGAGCCCACTTCGGACTTGGGGTCATCCTGCCATTGTCCTGGCTGTAGCTGTTTGGTGAGAGCTGGTCTCCTGGAGCGAGGCTCGCAGAGATGAACACAGCAGTGGTTTCCAAGCAGAAGACTTACATAGTCATTAAAAAAAAAAAAGCTTGTATCAAGAATGTTTTTGAATGAATAGCAGTTGGATAAATAGTTCACACTGAAAATCTGTTCGTCTGATGAAGAACGAGACTGAAGGGGGGTGATGCACTTTTAATTGCTGAAGAAACAGCCGGCCACTTTAAATGCGTAGTCACATTGATGTCACAATCGTAATTTGCCCAGAGTTGCTCTTTTTCTCCCTTCGCCTTGCACATATGATGCTGTTAGCATTTATCACCATGTTCGAGAAGTGCCAGGATAATGACTGCGATAATTAATCTGGCCCCCTAGCTTTCCCCCACAAATGGGAGCCAAACTATGTAGCTCTTTCCTTCCACATCTGCTTCCAGCTGTCCCCAGAGGGAAGGGAAGCTGAGTCACAGTGGCAAGACGATGCCTGTGGGGAAGTGGTGCTGGCTACCCGGCTATCCGGTGAGGGAGCTGATCTTGCAATGCAATTCTCCCAGGACTGAATCCCAACTAGGAATGGCACTCTGAGTCTGGGTATGCTGTGTGAGTAAAGATATCCAACCAAACAGGTTGTTTTTGAGCCTTGAACATGCCCAAGACATATTTTGAGAAGTCACTGTGATTCAATAGAATGTCCGAACCTCTGTCCATATGCCTGTCCCCCATGATTGACTCTGGGACCATGAATATTGGTTAAAAAAAAGACAGTGTCCTGGGGCTGGGAGTGTCCCCTTGAAAGCCAGCGTTGCAGCCAGTAAGTCACCTCCCTCCTCAGAGAACTATTCTTTCTTGTCTCTGCTACTTGATAATCTTTGGGTGTGTACTGGGCCCACTCACCGAAAAGCCCATCTTTGCACACACTTTCACATGTGCACACTAGCACACAGGCCCCCAGCAGAGCAAGAGTGAGTCACCAAGTCAGTCACCTTCCTCTCCAGACTCGGCTGGCAGACAGCTGGAGCTTACAAGACGTCAGCCTAAAAATGACCTTAGATGGCAAGCTTGTCTCGGATCTCCTGCGCAGCTGTGCTACCCTTTGCATAGCTGAGGCGGTGAACTGTATCTTAGGAGAATTGTTATTGCTTATGAAATTTGCCCTTGAGATATGTTTCTACTAGTGTTTAAAATTAAAGTTGTATGTGTTCATAATTTAAAGTGACATCATTTGAGAGTCTTGAGGTGTAAGACACCCCTACCACCACTGGAAATGCAGTGGGCATTTCCTGCTTTCTCAAGTTACCTCAATATTCATCTCCCTGGCTTCTTGTTCTAGGGTTGGGTTTTTTTTTGATTTGCTTAGATTTTGTTTTGTCAAGAGGTTTATGATATGAAAGCTGTTGCCATGGACTTGGGGATGTGGCTCAGTGGTGGAGTCCTTGTCTAGCATATACACAGCCTCATGTTACAGCCTTAGTAATACAAAACAAGCAACAGTAACAACAAGACTCCAGCCCAGCCCCCCTGCTTCCCCAGCATGTTTAGCCAGTGTTTGCCCCTTCGCTGTGTTGACATTTGTTCTGACTCTGCAGAGGAGACAGAGGGTAAAGCTGCTGGCTTTTTTTTTTTTTGTCTAAGTGTGAACCAAAGCAGTAATTATGCCAGTCAGGATATTATTCTTCACACATTTAGAATATGCTCTTTAACGTTTGCTTATTTATTCTCTCTCTGTGTATGTGTGTGTGTGTGTGTCCTACTGCTTCGCATGTGTGCATGCGCACACATGACCCATGATGTGCCTGTCAAGGTCAGGGGACAGATTGCAGAAATGCGTCTTCTCATTCCATTCCATTGGTCCTGAGGAGGGATTCATGTATTTAGGCTTGGCTTCAAGTGTCTTTACCCACTAAGTCATCTTGCTAGTTCTAGAATTATTTTTTAAAAGCATGATTCCACTTAGTAATGCCCTTGATGAGCGAATTGAGAGGATTAATTTTGTCCAACCTGGAAATGCCCACTGACATGCAGCATTTGGGCCGGTATGGGATAGGTGTCATAAGGAAAAGCACACATAGTTGTGATCTTTGCTAGATTCTTGTTCTTTTCTTCCTGGAATACATTTTTGCCTGCAAGAATACTAAACAGACAAACTCTAATTTCTCAGAATTGGGGATTTTGAAGGCATTGTCTCCAATGGGATGAAAGGAATGAGTTGTATTGTAGAATATTTAAAGGAAAACAACGAACAGGCCAATGGTAAAACTAGAACTTTCGGTTGAAAGATCCAAGTTCAGAAACTTGATCCCACCACCTGGAGCCCTCGGATGCTTCCCAGCCTTAAAAGACTTCTCTGTGAAGATTCGAGGTGACATATGTGGCTTGCTGGTGACCCATATCGAAGTGCCAACCTTGGAAGATGTCTATAACCCAGCAAGCCTGTATGGTGCATGTAGCTTGCGGGTTATATTACAGATCTTGTAATATAAGATTGTTTGAAGTGCATGAGAATCTAATGGCTTCCAGTGCATTAGAATACCTGGAGTCTTTTTTAAACCATTTATTTTTATTTGTGTGTATGTGTGGGTGCCTGCTAGTCTCTGTGTGCACCATGCATGCACAGTGCCCTCAGAGGCTAGACGAGGGCATAGGAACTCGAGTTACAGGCAGTTGTGTGATGCCTGATTGTGTGCTGGGAGCTGAAACTGAGGCAGCCAGTCCTCTTCACTGTTGAGCCGTCTCTCCCAACCCCAAGTATGCAGTTTCTGGATATAAGTCCAGATTGCTCATTTCGGTAAGTCTTTAAGAAACAGCCACTTGTTGAACCTTAGTGTAATGTCAAAGAGTGTCGGCAATGATATTAAAGGCTATGAAGCTAGTTCCTCATTTTCCAGCAGGTTTGCTGGGTTTTCTTCAGGTATTTCAAATGAAATAACACATCTAAGTCACATGGCCAACGCACCATAAGCAGTACATCAAAGAAATGCGTGCAGTTGTGGGCTAGGGAGGTAGATCAGTCGGTGAAGAGCTTGACATGGGGCATGACAACCTGGCTTTGATCCCCAGAATGCTGAAGTGGTGGTGTGCATTTGTACCCTCATCGCAGGGGGCAGAGACAGGGAGATCCCTGGGGAGTGCTGACCACCTAGTCTAGCCTATTTGGCATGCTCCTTGCCAGTGAGAGTCCCTTTCTCGAAAATAAGGTGGATGTGTCCTGTGGAACCAGGGCTCTAAAGACTGACCTCTGCTCCCCAAACGCCTGTGCACACACGATGCACATGCAGATGAAAATGCGTCCACACCCACATATACCGAAAGAAACTTCTGCAATTGTAATAATAAGAAAAACTTCTCCAAACTCTACTAGTTCTTCAATAAAACCTTTTTCTCTTTCATTTACCTATAGCTACAAGAGTATAGACTGCAAAGGTTAGTAGTTCGATCCTCAGTGTCAACCCTGAGCGCTGGTAATGCAACATTATTATGTTCAGAGTTAAGCAGATCTGGGCGTGTCTTTACATTGAAAATAAGGTCACTGCTGGAGTGTTGTAAAGAGGCTTTGATTTTCCAGGATGATTTTGGGACAGCTTGGTGCTTGGTTCTATCCTGGGATCTTGATTCACTTGAGTTAGTTCGTGGATAATATGGTCTCTTCTCTTTGGGTATGGCTCCACGGTGAATTGAATATAAATGACAAATTAAGATGTGCCAGAGGAGATGTAGTATAAGGCCGCCGAGGGCACGCCACTGTTTTCAGGTGTAAACTAGGTGCCAAGCAGACTCCCTCCAGTCCTTCCTATGTCAGTCAGTTTTGCCTTTCTGTAACAACACACCTGACGTGGCCAGCATAGAGAGGGAAGGTCCATAGTCATGAAGACCCGCTGTCAAATCTGGCCTCAGTGATAAGGCAGCTCATCTTAGCCAGGAGCCATGGTGGGGCAGGCTGCTTACCTCAGGATGGCTTGGGAGTTGTGTAGAGAGACCGAGGGGGGTAGGGTCCCCCCGCCTCGTTTCCAGCAACCAAATTTCCTTCCGTCACACTCCACCCTGAACCACCTCTCAGCAGCAGGTCCAGGTTGGGAACCAAGCCTGTAACGTATGGGGACAATCAAAAACCAGGCCTTGTAGTCTTGAAGCCAGTCATCTACGCTATGTGTTGTGCTAGATCCACATAAAAGCCGTGTGAAGTACTTATACCTTGCACAGCCTGATGGATCCCCGGCGCTCCATTAGCGTGCCAATGTGGCATTACATTGTCCAGCTGCATCCATGGGAGGCAGGTTGTGAAACGGGCAAAGAGCATGCTTGCTGCCGGACAGTCTGGAGTTTAGATCCTTCCTTGGGCATGTCCAGATCTGGGCCTTTCAGCGAAGTTCTCTGGGCCTCAGCTTCTTACTCTTCAGAATGGGAGTCACTTTCCACCAAGAAATGATTCTGTAGATCTTAATAAGTGTGACAGTTGGTCCTCCCCAAACTGCATCTCTCAGGGTTTATGGGTGAGGACTATTCAGACCTCTTTCTGTTTGATAGCAGGACCATGAGACCTTTATTTTTTCCATAAAATGCTAATTTCATGTTTTTTAAAAAATCTGGTCTCTAAAATTTATGAAACTAATAAAGAATATAGGACCACAGACCTCACATTAATAAGAGTATAATCTTACTCATTTCTCTCATATTCCAAATTAAGGGACAGTCACTGAAATAGTTACTAAAAACTTGTGTGACTATTCTAACATGGCCTACAAGTAGAGTTAAGAGTGTTGAAGGAAATGCTTATACTTTGGTTCAAATCAACTTAACTTTCTTCCTATTTGAAGACAAAGCAATTGATAGAAACTCCAGGGTCTCCTATGGGAATGAGGGCAGAAGACAGGGCACTGGCTGCTCCCAAACCCCAAGGTCTCACTGTATTTTTGAGGCTTGCCTAGAACTTACTCTCTAGACCAGACTGCCCTAGAACTCACTTCGATCATCTGGTCTCAGCCCCCCTAGGTGCTAGGATTCCGAATGTATGTCGTCATCCTCAGTCTAACTGAGCGTTCTTCATAATCACTCTGAATTCTCTTCCTATGCACTCTCTCTCTCAGCCTCCACAATGGATAAGAAACAATAGAATTTGCTTCAGCGTGCACTGTGAACTTGAGTCAGACACTTGCTGTCTGTCCGTCATGTGACTCAGTGCTTGTACCTTACAGCCCTCCCCAGGCTGTCTGTCCTTGGTCCAGGGACTGCTTTGTCCCGGCTGAGGAAGTGATCTGTCTCATCTTTAGGGTGGGGAGTGGGGAACTCCTCACATTTACCTCTTCACTTCCACGCTGGGAACCTTAGAGTCAAGTGTACAAGTCAATCATAGCAACAGCGTGGAATTCTCCTTCTGTGCTCAGTTTCTCCTCTCGCGTGCTCTTTTCCACTGTGCTTGTTTCATTGTTTGCGCCCCTCCTGTAAAACTTCAAATTCCACCAGGAAAGAAATCCATAAACAGATGAAGAAATGAACGATTCCAAATGATTGAAGGTAGACCAGTCACCTAACTAACCAGGGTTTAAAAATTGTGAAATTTGAGACATGGTTTGAGGACTGTGGACTTTTAACTAGATAAGAGGAGACAGGAGATCCTCGGTGTTCGAGGCCGTGTCTGTCATTTTGAAGACACGGTAGAGAAGGTTCTATTGGAGACAAGTTCCCTGTCTTCAAATCCTGCCCCCTTCTAGTTTAAGAAGCAGTTCTGGGCTAACAGGCAGAGGCTATTCTAACAGAGCTCTCCAAAGTGGGCACTTTACATCTCCGGAGGATCCTAACGTAGCTGTGCCTGAGACTCCTGCATCGTGAGAGAGGGTGGTTTTGTTGACCTTTGAGATGTGAATCTGCTGTTTTTCCATGATTTTCTTTACATGGAAGTTTCAGTGTTAAACTGAAGAACTTGGTTGCTCCAAGGTAAGCGGGATTTCTGGGCATTTGATGGTGGAAGGCAGTAAAAACACTTTCCTGAACTAGCCCCCTTAGTGTGTGAGCCAGCTGGTTCTGCTAAGTGCCTTGATCTTCTGTAAAGCAAAGCTGACTGTGGGTCTACAAAGGGTAGGCAGCAGGAGGTCACGGCACCTGATGTCATTTCCTCTCGGAGGGTGCTATCAGCATTCTGGTTACAGTAAGGGTTGTTTTAACCATTGGCAGAGACTCCTGGGTCTCCTTATGGAAATAAGAGCAGAAGGTAGAACCCTGGGCTGCTCCTGGGTCCTATACCCTCGCCTCTCTTCCCATGGAGTATTGGATGGAAGAAGTCAAGCTCTCCAGGGAGCGGTGAGTTAGTGAGATGCGAACCCTTGGCATAGTTGAACTAAACCAAAGCAACACTTTACCTTTTATGTTAGAGACCAGATCTTGCTATAGAAATTAGGCAGAGAGAACAGGATTATCTTGTGAGATCTTAAAATAAAGTGTGATTGGGAAGATTTTTTTTTCATTATTTTGTCCTCTCCTAAGAGAAGTAAAAATACATACATGTATGCACATCTACATAAATGCACATACATAATTGTACCTCCTGGGAAAAACTTCTAACTTACTTAAAAGTTACAACTCCAGAAATGGCACAAAGGCTACCCTTATTCCCTGTAGTTCCTTAACTATCAGCTTTTTTCCCTCACTTTCTTTTCTGTGTAAGAGGTAGACACCATGACCCTTTATACCTAAATACATCAATGTGTACTTCTGGAGAATGATGTTTTGTCTCATGTAGCCAGAATGTAGTCATTGCCTTTGGTAAAATGAGTAGTGAGACCTACATTTATGTAATGATCAGTCATGATCAGTCATGACTAGCCTTCTGGTTGTGATCAGCTGCAGTCAGTGTCTGCTGGTAGATCATCCACATTCCAGCTGTATTCTGGCATCCTCCGTGACGTTGCTTCCCTCCTCCATAGAGCCTGCATGTTAGGACCGGTCTGCACTTAATTGCCCCGTGTTGTTTTGTTTAGAAGATTGTTCAGCGGGAGCATTATCATAGCTATTGGCCATTTGAACAGCATACTCTGAATTCTTAGACAGGGACACTTTTGATCATAGGATACATCTCGTTCACAGCCTGCATCTGCCTCTCGGTCCCTTGAAAGCTGAGGTTCTGTTTCCTGGAGCCCTAAGATCTCCCCTATTCTGTGTGAAGTATTTTGTTACCGTTTTGTTGGATAATGCTTGGATTTGAACCCACAGCCTTGCTTGTGCTCAGACAAGCACTATGCCATGGAACCATGCCCCAGCATTTTTTTTTTGAGATAGGGTCTCATTCAGTAGCCTGGGTTGTCCTAGAACTTAGGTTTCTCCTGCCTCCACTTCCTGAGTGCTGGGATTTACAGACGTGCACCGTCAAGCCCAGATCTGTTTCTATAAATGTTTTTTTTTTAATGTGTGAGGAGTTCGGGGTTGCTCATTTCTTCCATGCAAGTGTTTATTTGATCCAAACCACAGAAGCATCAGCTCCTGTGAAATCTTTGTAACTTGTCTATTGCAAAACTGTCAGGACTTTCCTGAGTCCAGAAGAAGGAAACAGATTATTCTGAAAATCTTTGTTTTATATTGAGACAATACATTCTTAAGGATCTAGCCACAAATAGAAGATACTTTGTGTTTATTCAAGGCTCTGATCTCAGCATTTTTTCTGCTTCTGATGAGTCAAAGACAGCATCTCATATGATAATTGAGCATTTCTACGCAGGCAGTGCTTTCGCAGACTCAATAAAAGGTCACTCAGCAGTTCTGGTCCCTGTCGTCCAGAGCAGCCTGCTTAACGCGCATCAATATGCATTATTAAATAGAGTAGCACATAAATAAAAACACTTGCAAAACACGATGCACAGTAGAATTATTGTGATGATTTTTCAGATGAACAGTGACGTTCAGGCACAAGAAGCTGATTAGATAGCCAAAAGCTTCTTAAGAAAAGCCAAAGCCATGGAGCCAACTGTCCCTAACTCTCACACCGCAGTCCCTCACTTTCAAACTGCCCTGACTGAATGGCTTCCTTAGTCTAAGGTGCAGAGAGGCGGTGGGAAATTGACACAAGATGACATTTTTCTGAAAAGGTTACAGAAATCCGTGGCGTGTGTTCTTTGAAGAGGGAGTTAAATGTAAGAAAAAAATAGGCTCTCATTCTGCAAGTGAACTGTTTCTGTGGAAGGGACTTCCGGGTGGGCTGCGTTTGTAAGGCTGTAGGGGCCTGGGGTGCTTCTGGTCCGGGGTCAGAATGGTGACCCTTTCTAATCTCCTTCCGGTCTTTCGTGGCTCGCCTTTCCTTTGCTTACTCAGTCCTGGTGAGAGAAGGCAGTAAACAAAGTGAGACTTTTAGAAAGACCTGTAATTTTAGTGATTTCTGGCTCCACAGTATTCTAAACTCACAGTTTTAACCTAAGGACTTATGCTCTTAGAGTATGAAGTCATCAGGTAGGGCCTGTGGCGAGGAACAGCTCAGTGGTAGAGGACTTGCTTAGCATTCTTACTAACTATAAATAGTGAAGTCTTTAAAAACATCTTTATTTTTATATGTATGAGTGTATTCTCCATTCTGCTGGCTCCCCAGGACCGGTTTCTCTCTGCTCACTGGATCCCGCTCACTAGCTCCCGCAGCCACTTAGGAAATAACCATTCTAAGGCTTAATATTAATTACACACTCTTTGACCTATTAGCTCAGGCTTCTTATTAACTAACTCTTACATCTTAAATTAACCCATTTCTATTACTTTATATTTTACCATGAGGTTCATGGTTTGTTATCTCTTACTTCTTGGGTGGCTACATGGCATCTCCCTGATTCTGCCTTCTTTCTCCTCTATCTCTGCTTGGATTTCCTGCCTTGCTCCATTCTGCCCTGCCATGGGCCAAAGTACCTTCTTTATTAATCAATGGTAATAAAACATATTCACAGCATACAGAGAGGAATCCCGCATCATATATGTGCCCTGTGTGTTCCTGGTGCCCACAGAGGTGAGAAGAGGGTATCAGATCCCTTGAAGCTGAAGTTACAATGGCTGTGAACCACCATTTGGGTGCTGAGGAACAAACTCAGGTCTTCTGTGAGTAGAGCAAACACCCCAGGCTTCTAAGCCACCTTCCCTATTCCATAAAGTCCCTTTTGTTTCATGAACTTTCCTTTGACTAGTTTAGGATTGTTTTAGGGCTCTGCTGTCCAATATGGTATCCAACAGCCACATGCGTTATTGACATTTGACGTGTGGCCGGCTAGTCAAAAATGCTTTGTGCGCCAAGTGATAACTGCTTGTCAGGGTTCAAAGACATAGTCCCTGGAAAAGAATGCAGTAAGTTTTTTGTCTGTTTGCTTGTTTTTACATAATAATTATATATCAAATGCATGTTGTATCCCTCGGGTGAGAGATGATGACATTGAAGTTGATTTCATTTCTTCTTTGGTGCTTTTTAAATCTGGTTACTGTCCAAAGCAGCAGATGGGGCACGTGTTTGTGGGACCTCTGTCTTTCTGTTGGAAAGTTCCACTCTAGGAGGAGAGAATATTTAGTGCAGAAGGAGTTTGTGCTGCACACTTTTGATTAAAGGATGAATATGGCAGTCAGTCACCGTTTGAATGGTGGCTGGATGTGGCTTCTACTAAGGCTTCTTTAATCAAATTTATGTCAGTCTGCCCTAATGCCCTGGTTGGGAGGAGCATTGAATCTTTTTGTCTGCTTAAATAATTTTCAAGACAACCTTATCCTCATTTCAAACGTGACTTAACTTTTCAAAAGCTTTTGTGAAAAATGTTACATTTATATGGATGGGAGGTCTGAGTCACAGAGTTCTCAGAAGGCTAACGAATTGTGCCAATTATCCAGAAACTTCTGAAAGAACCTGTCTGGTCCCACAGAGAGGCATGCAGGGGGACTTAAGGGCTCTTAAAAGTCTCAGGCCAGCCATCTGCCTCTGTGCTCACACCTTCTTCCAATAAACGAAACCATTGGGGAAGGTAAAATATTTATTCCTAAGTGTCTATAACTGAATTTATGGATATATCTTGCTGGATATTATTGCCTGTGTAAACCCATGTAACTGTGCACGTAAAACATGTTTTTATTAGTTCCTACATAAAATTTTTATGATAATGGTGAACAAAGGAGCAATTTAGTTTAGCAGAGTTTGCTCTTATTGCTCCAGCTTCCCATAGACGAGCTACAGGGCAAACAGCAGCAGCAGTCTGCAGGGGAGAGGGACGGGGCTCACCAGGTTCATGCTCCTGGCAGTGGGCTAGGAAGGTGGGGAGGCTCCCAGAAGCCCCTTGGGTCTCCAAAGGGTGAGGCTGGAGAGGGTAGTCATTCATCGCAGGTTGTTGTTGGGTAGCTCCACTCCTCCTTGGGAACTGGGCAGCATTCAGATTTGGTCTCTGAAAAGGTTTCATAACTGCTGTTGAAAGAACTCCCACATACTGTATTTCAGCCGGAGAACTGCAGAGAGAAAGGGGTTCAAGTGGCTTTTTGTGGGTCCTCTCCCACTCTGGGATTTAAACAAAGCCCGCACAGAACAAAGTTCCTTTAACCCGGTGCCTTCATCTCGCTCCCTGTCTGCAGGGTTTGGCAGGCTCTCTGGATGGAGAGCCCACGCCTCTCATTCCCACTGCTGCCTTTTCATGTTTGACCCTCGAATGTGGCAAAGGATGCCCGTGGTGACCTGGATCAGAGGGAAATTCCTCTAGAACTGGAAAATAAAGCATCTTTCATAAACACAGCCCGTTCCTTCCTAATGACTAGTTGAAAATTGCTAGTCCGTAATCGCAAGCAAACACAATTCCTGCACCAGCATTTAGGGACAGGATTCGACATGTGGAAATGGACTTGGTAATAGCAAGATGTATTTTAAGTTGCTTTAACTTGGAAAGGAAAGACAAAGGATTATTGTAGGCTTGTAACACTGAAGGCTATCCTAGAAATCGGCTGGGAAACTGGGCCAGCATGATACATGCTGAGTTCATTCTGGGATGAGGTCTTTCAGAACTATTAATTGAAGGACAACCCAATCGTTAGGGACCTGTGGTGGTCTCGATTCTAGAAGTTCTTCAACCTTGAAAGACTCATGGTTGAAGTCTGAACATGTAGTAGAGTGCTTGTCTAGAATATAGAGACTGTACTCAGTCTCCAACATCACATGATACAGGTACGGTGGCACACAGCACATAACACGGGTACGGTGGCACACGTCACATAACACAGGTACGGTGGCACACGTCACATAACAGGTACGGTGGCACACGTCACATAACACAGGTACGGTGGCACACATCACATAACACAGGTACGGTGGCACACGTCACATAACACAGGTACGGTGGCACACGTCACATAACAGGTACGGTGGCACACGTCACATAACAGGTACGGTGGCACACGTCACATAACACAGGTACGGTGGCACACGTCACATAACAGGTACGGTGGCACACGTCACATAACAGGTACGGTGGCACACGTCACATAACACAGGTACGGTGGCACACGTCACATAACACAGGTACGGTGGCACACGTCACATAACACAGGTACGGTGGCACACGTCACATAACACAGGTACGGTGGCACACGTCACATAACACAGGTACGGTGGCACACGTCACATAACACAGGTACGGTGGCACACGTGTAATTCAAGCATATGGGAGGTAGAAGCCAAATGACCAGAGATTTAGGGTCATCCTTGGTTACATAGTGAGTTCAAGGCTGGTCTGAGATAGATATGTGTGATATAGACAGAGAGATAGAGACAGAGACAGAGACAGAGAGACAGAGAGAGACAGAGTCAGAGAGAGAGAGAGAGACAGAGAGAGTCAGAGAGAGAGAGACAGAGAGAGAGTCAGAGAGACAGAGAGAGACAGAGAGAGACAGAGAGAGAGCACACTAGTTTAACCAGTAAAGTACATGCCTTGTTTATAAGCTTGTGTACCTGAGTTTGACCCCTAGAACCCACATAAAAATGTCCTAGGAGGGATACATTTGAAATCCCAGTGCTGGGCAGGCAGAGATAAGCACATCCCTGGGACTTGCCTGCCTGCCAGTCTCTCTTACATGGCAAGCTCCAGGCCATGAGAGACCCTATCTCAAACAAACAAGCAAAAGCAAGGTGGATGGCTCGTGAGGAATGACAGCTAAGATTGTCCTCTGATTCCACATGTGTGTGCCTAACCCTCATGTACACAGCATGCATGTGTGAACAAATCTGCACATATACACAAAATACCAACACTGTCAACTTGTGGTTGAGACAGCAGCTGGTCTGTCTTCCCATTCTAGTTGTTGTACAGTAGAATCATTCCAGACAGGCCACTTGTCTTGTTCTTAGGAGTGTATGGGGGAGATTATACATCACCCGCACCCTCGTTGTGTGGCTGGGTCCCCTGAAGGACTAATCTGTGAGGTCCTTTATTCTCTATATTTCCGCAGTGTACCTGTTAGCTGACTCTCAGGTAGGTCTTTGTGTATTTTGAAGATGTTTCTTAATGTCCTCCCCACCGAGGAGTGTAGTTTGTGTTCTTTCTCAGAGGTATTGCTTGAGCTTACTCCCTGCACCAAGAACGTCTGAGGTGTGTACGTGTGTGCATTGTGAGTGAGTATCTCTTTGCGTTGGCCCAAACTTGTTAAATAATGAGCTCTAAAATGTGCGCATTTCATTCTTACCCAATTTCTGTGATTCTGTTAGTGATGTCGCCTTACTTAAGTAGCTCCATTTTTAACACTTCTGCCAAGAAGCCTATATAGGGTAATGAGGTTTATTTCACAGGGTTCACGGCCGCGACCTTACAAAGTGAAGACGTCACTGCCCACTGCAGAAAGGTTATTACAAGTGGGACAATCTTTGTACCGAAAACCACAGCTTTTGGCACAGGGTTCTTTCTCAGATGGCCTGGTTGATTCTCTCTTTGGGTGTGAGAACCGAGGCCTGTACGTATGCTCGCCCCTCCTATATGGAAGCAATACAGATTCTAAAGTTGCTATCTGTCGAGGATGGAGTCATGTTTGTGGGGTGGGGTGAGGGAAAAATAGAGGGTAGACTTAGTTGTGATGGTGTTTCCTTCTTGGAGAAGACTGTTAAGGCAATAGCTCTGTGTTGGGAGACCTGCAGCAAGACAGAGTTTCACATGCAGCGTAGAGTCTTTTAACTGAGCAGTGAATGAATAGCTTTTCAAGTGCGTATGAAAGGCAAGAATCCCTAAAGATCAGCTGTTTTAAACAGCTTACCCCAGGGACCCACGGTTTATAACAAAAGGATAGATATGGCAGAGATGAACCCCAGGTCCTACGCTGAGGATAGAGTGTGCTGGCCGGGCTCCCTGAGGTGTTGGGGAATGCCAATCTTGTTGGCTCTGGTTTGTTAGCTAGGGGAGTCTAGGTAGATATGCTCACAATGCTAGTTGGTGTTGACTCTGACCCATATACAAGTGGAAAGCACAGCCGAGCTTGGGAAAAACCATAGGGTACACAATAGGACAGAAAAAGCTACGTCTTCAATGAACAGGGAAGAAATCTGAGCAGAACTCTAGCGAAGAAACCAGGACACAGGATGGAATATGACAGCCACAGTGGAAAAACGGAAAAGAGACAAAGCAGAATATTTAAAGATACAGTGAGATTATACAAAGTTTTACTTCTGACTCACACAGAAAACCTCCTTGATAATTGTATGCAGACAGGAGGATTTGAGATATTGGACATATTCGAATAAATTGGAAGAAGCCCCAAAATATTAACTTTGGAATTTTGTTTTACAAGTCATGAGGTCCAGGATTTAAAAAAAAATGTTAAAAAATGTTTAAAAATAGAAAAATGTTTCGGATATGAGGATTCAGAATTAAGGAAGTAGAGAGACTATTCAAAAATGACTATGCTTGTAAGAAGTCCTCAGTGTTAGTTTTCCCAGTGATGGATGAAGCCATGACACACACAAGTATATTTAGTTAATGATTTAGGCCTCCTGGGTGGGACCAATTTAGAAAGCATTGGAGGCAAAAGGTCCTGGGTCCAGTGACAAGATTAGGATCTGTCCCGATTAGGACTGGAGACTAGAGCTCCAGAGCAAACAACCCTGACAGTAGAAATAGTGTCAGCGTTTAAGGCCCCAAGGCTTTATACAGCAGGTGATCCTAAATTCAGGAGAGAAGAAACAGAAGAACACTTCCCAAACAGTCAGAGGATTGCGTGAGCTCATCTTGCCAGCCTTCCTGTTTGTGTGCAGGTTTGTAGGGAAAGGTTTAGCATAGTGGCTTTGAGTTTTAAGTCATCTTTTGAGAATAAAGATATCCAAGGGTCCTTCTAGCTAACATTCCTTCTGGCATGTCTCTGATTTGGGCGGTTAGGGTCTGGAGAGGTTAATTGACTTTGCTGAGGTCCACAGCTGGCTCTTTGTGTAGACCTGAGCCCTGGCTTTAATGCTCACCCATAGATACCATTCTTCTCCTTTGTATTTCTGAGATTTTCAATTATTTTAGAGTTCTGCTCTCCTAGGGCAGATTTTTTGACAGGTGTCCGTAGACATATAAATGTTGGCCTAGTATGTATCTAAGTGATTTTCCAACTTCATTGCTTTTTGTTTTATAATAACATAGAGTTTGCCATTTCTGCAGTTGGTAAACAGAAAATATGAGATGAAGTCAGAACTAGAACCACGTAAGACAGGGCATCATGGGACAGACAGCTGACTGGACGTCAGTCAGTCCTGGTTCACCTCGACGGTTTCAGTGCTCATGGGTGATGTTATTGCTGTTGTCTTCATAGACATGTTCTTAAGGTTTCGCACAAAGGCCACTGAAATGCTGAATATGAACAAACTTAAGGATGTCATTATATTCTAAACGTTCTTGCTTTGTGTTTCATTATGGCTTAGACCACAGGGCACATTCAGCCACATTATGTCATTTCATCCCAGATGTACTAGCTTGTCACTTGGGAAATTTGGGACTAAGACTTGGGAAGCAACTTATTCAAAGCTTCCTAATTTGTTCCAACTGAACCTGCCCGACAATTAGTTCTTAGCCAATACAGCATTTATTGAGGGTCCTGGGTCTGCCACCCCTTTCCCAAATACCAGGATGACAGTACCAATTCAGGTCGGTCCATCCCATCTCTGGTTTGTTTCTAGCTATTGTGTGGACTGCTCTGGGCAAAACAGGGTAAATTGTGCAATCTAGAGCCAGCTCCAGTGCGGTCAGTTTCCTTGAAGGACCCCCAACCAGGAAAATGGCGTTTCTAGACTGGTCTGATTTCTAAAGACTAAAGTTGTCATGGCTCCATCTACTGCAGACCTCACCCCTGTGCCTTCTATGGACTCTCCTTTCTACCATCTGCCACTCCTAGCATTCTAAGGAGTGCACATGTGTGCATATACCTGGGGGCTGCATGCATGCATGCCTGACATTGTTTCCTCGCTTGTGTAGAGAATGCAAGGTTGTTTTTGCTTTGAGCTTACTGACCATTCTTCAGGCTTTGATGAGCCACTTACAACTGAGTATTTGTCTCCTTTCATAAGAAGCTGATAGTTCTCTCTCTCTCTCTCTCTCTCTCTCTCTCTCTCTCTCTCTCTCTCTCCCTCTCTCTCTCTCTCTCTCTTTTTCTCTCTCTCTCTGTACTGAAGTTCGTAGGGTGTTTTCCAATTCCAGGGTATGATGTGCCGCTGGGCTCTTGCATCGACCCAGATTTAGATGAAGAACAGTGACAGACTGTGGGGCGGGAGCCTTCTTAGAGATGCATCCTCATGACCTCTAGAGACAAGAAAACATGGCCGATTAAACATAAATGGAAAAGGCCATGATCTGTATTAGAATTAAATGCCACCGCAGTTCCAGCTAATCTAATGCACAGTCTCTTAATGTTGTTACGGTTAGCCTTGGCAGCATAACTAACAAACTCTGCTATTTTGCAAGAGTTACATAGGACCAGCATTCCAGCATCTAGACATGGCAAGCCTTTGTCTTCCAAGGTTAGGACTACTTTTTTAACGGGAGGAGAATGGCTCAATTTGTGAAATGGGTCTCTGGCTTGCTGTGTTTGTGCATCGTCTAGCACTTCAGGGCTCTGAGTTCAGCTGAAATGTTCATCGGGTAGAGGGAAAAGTGGGGCAGGGTGGTGAGATCTGCCTCTGGGCTGATTGCTCCTCTCCTAGGTTCTGAGTTCCTATGGTCCTTGATCCCGTTTTCTGAGACTTCCTGATTCTAGCTGTGGCTGCGACATGCCAACATCAAGCTCATGGGAAGGGACACTCACCCTCTCCCCTCTGTTTTTCATCCCTTTATTAAGATTTACTTTTGTTTGTCTCTTAACTTTCTCTTGTTTCTGCTTTGCTCCCCTTCATCCCTTGCTCTGTGTTCTTTCTCTAGTCCAGTCTCTTAGCACTGCACTGAATTAAGATCATGCCCAAATACCTTCTTTTTATGGAACTATTCTATACCTTACTCACAATTGCTTAAAAATAGGCAGAAACCTTTTATCCCTGAAAAAAATCCCAGCAACCCAAAACCTATTAGAAGAAACTTACTTTTACTTGTATGGATTTACTAATATACTCATTACTGTATGTGTTATATGGATTCCGTATGCAGACAGCACTCCGTGATGCTGAGAATATACTGAGAATAGTCATAGTGATAGCCCTCAAAGGGTTGCCTGCTTCTTAAGGAGAGACCTGGAAACAGGAAACTACAGAGTGGATTGAAAGATGTGTGTTAGCTGCTCATTGGAGGAGTGTGTGCTGGGACTATGTGAGACCTGAGTTCATTGCCATGACAAACGTCAACGACAAGAAGGTTAGAGGAGATTATCTTAGGACAAGTTTGGTGAATGTGTGGGGGGACCGGCCCTGGTCATTTGCTGCAGGGGTGTGGTCTGTGAATATCCCATTTGGTGAATGTATGGGAGGACCGGCTCTGGTCATTTGGTGCAGGGGTGTGGTGGTCTCCGAGTGCTTTCTGGGGCACTGGGTCTCAGCTGTGCATCTAAGAGTGCACAGCAGTGGTGATGAGTAGAAGAGCTGCTCGGGATGCTGAGGGCCATGAGGACAGGGATGCCTGGTCACAGGCCTTAGGAGCTGATGGAGGAATAGACAGTCTGTGGTCCAGCTGTGATGGGAGGCTGGTGGTTCAGGTCAGAATTGCAGCCTGACTCCAGTCTGAGTTTGCTTGGCTGTAAATTGAGAGTGAAATCTATTACGTCAAGCCTGTATGACTATTTGACTTCATCTTTATTTGATTATTTAAAAAAAGTTACACAGTGCTGGATAGAAAACGTAGGGTATCTGGAGGCGCCTGCCCAAAGGCCTCTTTTCTCTTTTCTTTGTTGAGCCTTTGCTGGCCAGCTGTTGCCTACAATGGTGGGCGTGGCTAAGGAGCTGTGTCCATTCTTTGGTAATGGTGGACGCGATATCCACAATAGAATCAAAGGGTGGAAGGTGACCAAGGACAGCGGCATTCCTTGCTCCAGGGTTTCCCCATGTGGTACACTCGGTACCCTTATTTTGATGACGGTGGGCTGACAGGATAAACATGGCGCTCTCAGGCTGGAGCAATAGCTCAGCAGTTAAGAGCACTGGCTACTTTTCCTAGCACCCTCATGACTGTTTAACTTAAGTTCCAGGGATCCCAGGAATGTCCTCTTCTGGACTCCGTAGGCACCAGGCACACATCTAATGCACAGACATACATGTAGGCAGAATACCCGCACACATAAAATAAAGTGAAAACACAAAGCAGAAAACCCCACTCTCCTGTTAATGAATTGTGGTCATGAAAACAGTACTCTATTACTGACGCTTAACAATGACCATGTGTGACCATGCTTTTTAACGATGCCTGATGCCCCCTTCTCACATCTGCTAGACTCATACTCATCTTAAATGACATCAGTATGTCACTGGAGCCACCTTGAGACACATGACTGAAGGTTAGACACTAAAGCATTGTTACTCAAGGTGCCTGCAAGACTGACAAATATACATATGAAATAGCTCCATCTTGATGGGAAGGTTTTATCCTTCTCCCTAAGAATCCTTTGAAAAAGGCGCTGAACTACCGTGCCTTGGGCTGCACATGTTGGAAGTATAAAATTTAAGAGACGAATCCAAGCTAGTAACCCAGCTGGGCCTGTGCTTTATCGTGCTCCCGGGGTCCTTCACGAAGCAGGCAGGTGGCCCTGCCCCTTTACCTTCTGACAACACAGAGAATAGAAGCAAACAGTCCCCAGGTGCTGAGGGGCCAGATGTAAGCCCTGATAACGGCTATCATGACGTGAGCCCCCACCTCCGTTTGCTGAGTCTCATCACAGGGAAGACAGTGAAGGAAGTAAGGCTATAAATTAAAGGGGAAGAAAAAGCTGCCCTCGCAGGCCTTGTGTGTCTCCAGTTGTGGAATTCTCTTCTTGCAAGAGGTCACTGAGTCAAATGCTGTGGATGGATAATTTTATGGCCACTAATAAAATTTATAGCCAAAGCAAGCTAAGATAATAAGGGTAATCAAAATGTCCGGGCCTCGAGATGGGAGATTGCCATCTTGGCCTGCTTAGGGTAGCTGGAGGCTGGACAGCACAAGGAGGAACTTATCTGTGGGACTCAAGGCCACCCGAATCCCACAGGTGATTTGTGGGATTTGGAACCTTGGGGACAGGGCCAGTCCTGGGGCAAGTTTCAAATGAGGTAGCGAGCGATTGCGTTCTGTGGACAGCATACCAAAACCACTAAGACAATGAATCACTGTATTTGAATTCCCGAAGTGAGCCCTAAGCCTAAGAAGTCATCTGACCCATGCTGATTTTAGCATCCTACATCCTGAGAGCAATGTTAGGTGAGCACTCAGCAGTGTTGGTGAGGGATGAGGGCCGGGAAGGAGGGGTGAGGGCCGGGAAGGATGGGTGAGGGCCGGGAAGGAGGGGTGAGGGCCAGGAAGGAGGGGTGAGGGCCGGGAAGGAGGGGTGAGGGCCGGGAAGGATGGGTGAGGGCCGGGAAGGAGGGTGGCATTTTTCTTACATAAAAGTAGAGAGTCTGACAATTTTAATAAGACAGCTGGGTTGAATGGCTTTCTCCATCCCTTGCCCCAAGCCTGTGGCCTCTGACTCTCTTCTCTCCCAGTTCCCTCCACTGAGAGCGCAGACTGGTCTAGATGGGGGTCTTGTTACTCTGTTACTAGGACCATCCTATAAAACATGGGACATGTCCTGTGCAGAGACACATCAAATCACCGGAGGGCAGAACCCCGACATTCTTGGCTATCTTCAGGGACTCTGGTCCGCAAATGCCATTCCACAGGATCATCCTCTCTAAATGAGAGAGCAGGGCATGGTCCCTGGGGGAGGCTGAAAGGCATAGACTCTTTGGTGTTCGGGAATGTTTTTCCTTGTGATAAAATAGATATAATCCAAAATCCAAAAGGTTGCATCTGAATTACTTTTCATTTTATGTTAAGTGTATGGTCAGCATTGTACGGCTGCACTGACGTTTCTCTGCAATGCTCTTCATCCAAAAGAGGCGTTGGAGACCCAGTCCTCTCGCCATGGTCCCCATCACCTCCGTCCTACTGTCTGTTACTATAGTGGACTGTTGCAGATAACTAGAAAAGAGTACAGAAATGTTTTCAGTCTCTGGTAGGAACACAGACTGTGGAAGGCTTATGTGACCATACCTCCACCTTACCATTCCTGGGGGCAGATGCCTTTGCGTGCCCTCTGCTCCGCTGTCCACTGCCCAGATGTTTACCCTGGAGCCTGCACACATCTGCTCAGTGATGCTCGTCTTTGGGCTAAGGCTGCTGTTTGCTCTGCCCTATGGCAAGTTCATACCCCTAGTTTATACTTCACGATAACTAGTTTAATCCCAGTTCATTCTAGAGGTTGAAAACTGGAGCACTGACTGTATAGAAACTTCTGGACTAATCCAGGGTTACAAAAGCACTGTTACCCATCTTCATCCACATGAATGTGAACTGATTTGTGCTAATCCTGATCAAAAGTGTTTGGATAAGGAGCTGACAACTGCTGGCAGCTACCGTTGGCAACTGTAAGTAACAAATTACAACAAAAGACATTGTCCCAAGACAGCCAGGTACCGATTAAGAGAAAGTGTTATTAGATGCTATTTTCTGGGACTTGGAAGAGTGTTACGGCGTCATTAAATGTAGTTAATTGAAGACTGAATAGGAAACAATTAATGTCTGCAGCTATCTCCAGATAGGGAATAGATGCTGTTTGGAGCTCCCTGCTGTCCTGACATAGTCAAAGGGAGGTAGCTTTCTGGGTCAAGCTTGCCATCTACGATAAACCCCATGCTGACACCCACTGATAGCTCCAAGTCCTTCTTTCAGTAGGAAAAGTTAAGGCCGGTGCCCTACAGATCGCAGCTTACAGTGTGGAAGAAAGGTGACAAGTGCCAGACACTTTTTGTTCCAATTCTGTGCTCAAGAGAATAAGCAAATGTAAGAGTCTCAGTGTCTTTGGGGAGATGACATCTTTGCTGAGATGTCAGTATCAAAATCCCAGTGTGATTCACAGACACGTGCCTACCCTGCGGTTCACATAGAAGGGGGCAATGTTTGTGTGTAGCGTATGCAAAGCAACCTACACCACAATCATGGCACGTGGATTCTTACCTTCAGGGAGGAACACACACACACACACACACACACACACACACACACACACACACACACAGTGTGCACACGTGCACCCTCACATTCACGGGCACATTCCTTTCACTGTCACCCTATGTCACACTTCCTCCATCCTCTCCTCCACATAGAAAATGGTGATGTTTGGGAAGCAGACACTGTTAAGCGGTGACACGGTCCCGTGTAACTGAGCTGGAGGGCTAAGTGTGGGTTTTCATCAGAACCAATGCAAACACGACCCTGTGGTGGAGAACTAGTCCTCCTGAGTGTGTGATTAGAAGTGGCCCCGAGCTTTGGGTTTACAGGAGGAACAGTGGTGCAGACAGCAAAGCCTTTCTACTAGATTGTAGGTTTTCAGTGGGAAACTGACATCCCGTGGCTTTGGATCTGAGTTTTCTCAGGAATAATCGGGTGTTTTCCACAGTATGGTGAGCGAAGAAAAATAAGTGTGAAACAGCCTGCGCGACCAAGGTAAATGGAGTCCTTCAGAATCGAGCTCCTGGTTCAGAACTGGGAAGTGATGCTAATGTATCAGGAAGTTCCTCATGGATGAAGCAGTATGTAGAAGCCAGAGCTGGGGAGGTAACTGGGGGACAGAGCAGGGGGCTGGAGCTGGGAAGCCCAGCGAGGGAGGGCACAGTAGAGGGGCCAGAGCTGGGGGAGGGAATTGGGGGACAGAGCAGGGGGCTGGAGCTGGGAAGCCCAGCGAGGGAGGGTACAGTAGAGGGGCCAGAGCTGGGGGAGGGAATTGGGGGACAGAGCAGGGGGCTAAAGCTGGGAAGCCCGGCGAGGGAGGGCACAGTAGAGTGGCCAGAGCTGGGGGAGGGAATTGGGGGACAGAGCAGGGGGCTAAAGCTGGGAAGCCCGGCGAGGGAGGGTACAGTAGAGGGTCCAGAGCTGGGGGGAGGGAACTGGGGGACAGAGCAGGGGGCTAAAGCTGGGAAGCCCAGCGAGGGAGGGCACAGTAGAGGGGCCAGAGCTGGGGGTGGGGGATCAGAACTGGAGGCAGCAGGGGTGCAGAGCTGGAGAAGGGTAGTTAGACCAAAGGTGGACCACATAAGAGATCACTGTGGGGGTCACAGCAGTGTGGTACCAGTCTGGGTTTCTTCACTTCCTACCTGTTTTCTCCCAGGGAGTTATAACCTCTCTGAACTTTTCTTTTCTTCTTAGTGATGTGGGTATGCTGTTTTAGGATTTAGTCTCTCCAGGACTACCCTCAAGACTGTAGGGAGGGCTTATAGTCATCCACTGCTGCTCATTCCTGTGTGCCCTGCCTCCTCCCACCTGCACCTGACCTAAAAGCCAGAGGGAGGAGTACTGGACAGAGGTAGGGGAGGGAGAGGTCTCAGGGCCTCAGGGCCACAGTAGCTAAGATTGAGGACTGTCACACAAAAACAGAGCCTTGATTATAGCTAGCAGGAAAAGGGGCCCTTCTTATAGCCCTTCCTACTAGCTGAAAGGAATGGCCACCGCCCTGACAGAAACTCAGGAGCCAGGAGCAGGACGGCTACCTACAAAACACAGAAAGAGCATGGGATACCTGTTCCAAGTGACTCTGTGGAGAGACAGAAGCAGGGGATCCCCACTAAAGGCTGATGGGTAAGAGGACAGAAGCCAGGGATACCAGGGGTTCCTTTCCTTCCTTCAGAAGCATGTTGGAAATGACCTAACCTCCTCTTGGAGTCTCCACATCCCAGCCTGGTGCTGTATTGCTCAGCCCTACAGCAGGGAAACAGGGGCTCCCCCTTCTTCTTCCTGCCTACCAGGCCCTTCCTTTCCCTTAGAAGTTTGTCTGAACGCACATCTGGAAGTCTCTAAGGTCTCTATTAGCCTGTTATAGATAGTGAGATAGTGTATATACACACACATGCAACATATATGTGCATATATGTGGGTGGCTTTATTCTGAGACAGGGTATGTTCTAGGCTCACTAGACATTTCTAGTCTATGTCTAGTTTTCTGGTTTGATTCTTTCCCTGAAAACCTCATGATTCCCCCAAATCTCATAGAGTGAGGCACTTAGCATGCTTTAGGTTTACTTTCTATAATCCGCCAAATCTACTCACTCTTTAGCTTGTTCAAATACTTGGGTAACTGTGAAAGGAGACTGCTTGCTCCTTTCCCAACTGTGCAGACCCAAGTAATCACACAGAAACTATATTAGTTTGGCCAATAGTGTAAATGCATTTCTAGCTAGCTCTGACATCTTAAATGAACCCATTTCTATTCATCTGTGTATCACCATGAGTCTGTGGCCAACTGGTAAGGTTCTAGCGGGCATGGCCTTATCCTTTGGCAGCTACATGGCATCTCTTTGACTCTGCCTACTTTCTGTATCTCTGTTGGAATTTTCCACCTGGCTTTGCTCTGCCAAGTCATTGGTCAAAACAGCTTTGTTCATTATCTAATAAAAACAACACATATGCAGAAGGATATCCCACATCATCTCCCTTTTCTGTTTAAATAAAAAGGAAGGTTTTAGCTTTAACATGGGAAAATTACATATACAAAACAATTACCAAGCAAGAATTACAGTTACAATATTTAGTCTATTTGCATTTGGCAAATTAAGGAAAATTATCATCTAGCCTAGTTTTGTGAGTCTAAAGCTTTATACTTAAAATTTATCTTTTATTATAACTAAGGAAATCTATAACTATATATATGTCTTTAACTTTTCAAAGACCCCAGAAGGATATAATAATACCTAAGTAAACAGGAAGTGCCTGGTAAGCAACTTCCAAAGTTTTAGAATTGATAGAGACATCTCACTGCCTGGACAGTCACCCAAAGTTCGTCTGTACCATTGGGGTATCCATCTTCAGTCTACAGGCCCATAGTATCCAGCAGACTTTTCCATAAAGCAGAAAACTTGAAGGTCTGTTTAGCAGTCACTTTCTTTTGTATTCTGCAGAATGTCTGGCAGACTCTTTTATGAAGCAGGAACCCTGAAGGGACTGTCTCACTTTCTTTAGACAAGTTGGCCAATCATTTTCTGTGGGTCCTGCAAGTTCAGTTCACACAGCATACCTTCAAGCAGTCCAGGCAAGAGCAGTTTCTTGCTCAAATGACTAGCCTTGTCACATTGAAGGCAAGCTCCATTACAAGTTTCTTCAATGCCCATTAACTTCTCTGAAGTAATTGGTGCTGCCAGAAGCAGACATGTCTCACTGTCAAGAAAAATCTAAGTTCTTAAAAAATTTTAAGTGTCATATTCCATAGGTCTTTGAAGTGTTGAAGATCTATCTAACTGAAATATATCTCTATATATCTAGAAAAACCTAACTAACATGACCATAAGCTTGACTATTATAAATGACTATCTATTAATCTATAATTTTAATTATACATTACACTTTTAAATGAGCTGTACAAACACCATACCTTAAATAAGAGCAGATATACATATATACAGTGTAACAAAATCAGCTTTAAATTTGTATCAATAGACCAAGATCCATACATACCAATGCAAAGTATTCATCTCTATATATCATATCCCCCTTTACGTGAAAACAAACATTTATAAACAATTATTTTGGGAATTTGGCATAGTTTTCTCCAAACTGCTTTCTGCATAAAACTCTGGCTCTTTCAGGAGGTCCTACACTTAAATGGGGTTTGTAAACAGCATGCTACTAGTTACTTAATGGTGACATAGACCTGTTGCATCCCTGGAGCTGGGGCAATGAGCATGGCTTGCAGAGCTGGCGGTGATCATACCTCCGCCACGTTGGACTGGGCAGGACCAAAAGGTAAAGCAGTCTTAGTCCTAGCCATGCCACTTAGCATTTTAACAATCACTCTTGGTCAGAAAATAATTACAAATACACAAGAGAGACAGATTCAGACAAAAATAAACCTCTGAACAGGTCACGGTATGTAAAAAAAAACGTATGTAGGCTTAGGAGAGAGAGTAAAAAGAGCATAAGCAGAAAAAAGGTACAGACAGTCATAGATTAAAGAAGTAAAGATAATAAAATAAATACTAAAAAGTAAGGGCTGGAGAGATGGCTCAGCGGTTAAGAGCATTGCCTGCTCTTCCAAAGATCCTGGGTTCGATTCCCAGCAACCACATGGTGGATCACAACCATCTGTAATGAGGTCTGGTGCCCTCTTCTGGCCTTCAGGCATATACACAGAAAGAATATAATAAATAAATATCTTTTTTAAAAAAAGTAATAGAGTAAAAAAATAAGACACGTAAAGATAAAAATACACAGAGACTCTGGATTGTGCATATTATTGAGTTTTCTTCAAATTTTTGACTGCAGAAAGACATTTGTTTCTGGAGGCTGCTAAGTTAATCTAACATAAAGGTATCTTGACTTCAAAATTTGGGTTTAAGGATATGTTACTTTGGAAAAGGGGTTCTGCTTTTGTTTACACAGATGATGAGAAGCTGTGGATTTCTATCAGGCTAATGTGGTTTAATGAAACAAGACCCCTCCCCCAAAAGGTCTTTATAAACCCCAAATACTTTGCCCAACAAATGGCAGAAAGCAGTTTGGAGAAAACTAAACTGTATAGTAGGAGACCACTTGTTTGTTCTTGGCTGCTCAGCCCCTAAATAATCACACAGAAACCATATTATTTGCAATACTGTTTGGCCAATAGTTTAAGCATATTTTTTGGCTAGCTCTTATATCCTAAACTAGCCCATCTCCATTAATCTGTGTATCGCCATGTGGCTGTGGCTTACCAGGTAAAGTTCCGACCCGAGCGTCTGTTTCCAGACATAGCACACTTTACTCCACAACCATCATCCTAATGTGAGATGAACAGGGATATGTTTCTATACCATGTCCTCGTTTTCCCCAGAAGTATGGGTCTTTATAGCAGGTTATGGGGGAGATAGACAGAATGGACTATCTATGTGGACTTCTGTTACAAAAGCAATCACTGATTTAAAAAAAAAAATTGGAAACAGTCTCTGCTACATAGGAAGTTCAAGGGAAGTCTATGCTGCAAGAGACCTACTCTCAAACAAACAAACAAACAAAAACAGGATACACTCTAGTCTTATTTCTGTTGCTGTGATAAAATGCCCCAGCAGAGAGTAAGTCAAGCCGGGAATGATTTATTCTGCTGCACTATTCCAGGTTACAGTCCGTCATAGCAGGAAAATCAAAGGATCCCGGGCCTGAGACAGCTAGCTAGTGATGTCACTTGGTCAGTTGGGAACAGTACAATGGATCTCTGCATGCTTGCTTGATCTGTACATTTTTCCCTTTTATACAGTTCAGAGCCCAGCCTATGAAATGCCACCCAGATTCAGGGTGGGTCTTCCAACCTGATCTAGGCCACAGATGGTATCAAGCTGACCAAACCAGCCATCACACCTTACTGATACTTTAGCCAGATGGGGAGGTACATTCCTGTAATCCCGATACTTGAGAGGGAGAAACGGGAAGTTGAAGAGTTCAAGGCTAGTCCTAGCTACATATCTAGTTCTAGGCCAGCCTGGGCTATAAAAAAACCCTGTCTCAAAAGCAAAAATAAGAAGAAACAAAGCAGAAATCTTCCATGGTCCTGTTAATGGATCCAGAGGAAAATGAAGTCCAAAATTTCTACATACTCCATGAAGACGTGGTAGCTGTGTCTGCTTTTGTCCGCCTCTGAAATCCACCTGCCTTCCCACAGCCGAGCCCAAGCACTGCTCCTGAGAACCCTTTACCTGAATCGCTAGCAGAATTGTTTATGCCTTCATCAACCGAACCTCTGCCTGTTCCTCGGTTTGTGAGCACTTGGGGCCTAGCTAGCATCAGGTCATGTCACGGTTCTGGTCCTGGTCTGTGAAGAGCATGTGGGACACTTTCCCCTCCCCAGGAAGGGAAGAAGTAGGTGTAATGCAACCTACAGTGTTGGGGGTTATTTTGCTCCATTATTTTAGATGGGAATAAGGAAGTGACTTAGCTAACGTGCTGACAAATGGTCAGAGAAACCCTGTGCTCCCCAGGTTACTGAGCGTGGGTGGGATTAAACCCACCAGTTCTCCAGACAGCAAGCTGCCGGCAATGGGCAGGAATCTTGTGAGCCCCAGGTAATGAACTCCATGTCGTTTTGTTTGTCAGATCTCCCAGCTGATGACAGAGACCGGCCGAGAGGGACTGACGGAATCGGCGCTGAACCGCTACAATGCAGACAAGCCTGTATCCAGCAGCGTCCCTGCCTCCCAGGGCTCCTGTGTGGCTAGTGAGACTTCCACGGGTACCTCAGTGGCTGCTTCCTTCTTCGCACGGTAAGAGATGCTCAGATCTTTGGTTCTTTTGGATATACCTGGCTGGTGAACCTCCTGTGTGGACCGGATCAGCTGGAAGCAGTAGAGGGCATTTTAGGACTGTTGACACTGTGAGTCAGACAGTTCTGTGCTGAGAGAACTGCCCTGTGCATTGTAGTGTGCTCCGCGGCATCTTCGGCCTCTATCTGCTACAAGCAGTGTGCCTGTCTCCTTCCTATGTTCTGGAATAGTCGATGTGCCCTGGGTTGAGAGCCACTGTTGTCAGAATGTATGACTCTAAAGATGGTCTTCCTTGGGGTATGGATGCCATAGGTACAGACCTGTGGCTAGCGACCCCAGACTTAATTGCTCATGAACCTGCCAAAAAGAGACTATGAAAGAGATGGCAAGTGTATTCCTTCTTGACACACTAGCTGCATATATAACTAATCAAACACTGGGTATATAGTTAAAGCCATGAGAACCAAAATTGAAAGGTATTTCAACTATGTTGTCTGCCTAATTTTAGCAGCAAGGCCAAGACGGGACTGGAGACGAAGGACAGCTGAGCGGGGCGGCAGGGTTATCTAATTCAATCTCATGGTTTTATGAAGAAGGAAACTGAGGATCAGGAAGGTTCGTCTGAGTTAATTCAGAGCAGAGACAGAAATAGCAGATGGTTGCTACCTCTGCCCTGCTCTTCACAACTCATTCTTTACTTGATACTTGGAGCTAGACTTTAGAAAAATTCTGTCTAGGATTCTCAGACTCCGGAGTAAATAGAATCTAGAATAAGTAGCATTGGGTATGAAGTCTGAGGGCTTGCGTGGCTCAGTTTCCACATCTGTAAAACAGGGGTAATGTCTAGTTTGAAGATTAAAATTAGATGATGTTAACTTATTAAGACTATTACAAGAGTTTAATTCATGTGGGCCTGGCCAGTATACCACGGGGCTTTTCTTACCCATAGGCACAGTGGCATGCAGGCCACAAATCTAAGGGAGGGGCTCTGATTGAGGAAGGGACAAGTCAGAGGAGTTTGAGAGGGCCAGCGTTCTCTCATACCATTCATACTAGGTGGCAGGGAGGGCTTGTTGGGGGGCCAGCTTTGAGGGCCCCTTTGTATCAAGGTGCCCTGTTTATTCTCATTTGGACTGGCTTGGATATGGGGAACGTGACAGAACATGCATGTATGCTGGTCATGTTAGCTCCGTCTGTATGTGAATCTCAATGATGTCTGGACCACTAGCAGGGAACCCAGGCTCACTGGGGTGTTACATCCTGCCATGCAGAGCAGGAATGAAGAGATGTAAGAGTTTAGGAGGACATGTCACAAGCCCAGATGATCCTGAGACCTGAGAAACTTACCAGAGTGTAGCCTCAGGTGGGTGAACGTTGGCTGAGGAGTGAGAAGTCACTGCAGGCAGAAATCTTTGGGTCACCGTGTAAAAGGCCATTTGATGGCTCTGCGAAGTACCCACATGTGTGAGTGAAGGTTGAGTGAAACCTAAGAACGGGAGGGAGCCATCTCCCGGCTCTCTGGGGATGAAGGAGAACTTGCTGACCATCCATATCCCTCAGAGAGTGAGGTCCCTGTCTGGGGAGTGTAGGGCGAAAGTTGTACTGAGTGTGGGTACACGCCTGTAATATCAGCACTTAGGAGACAGGAAGTTTAAAAGTTAAAGGTCATGCTTGGATACATAGTAAGTTAGAGGAGGCCAGCCACTCTGTCTCAAAGAAGAAGGACTAAAAGAGATGATGGTAGATCTAAAGAAGAAGTTGGCACATCTATCCTCAAATTGGTCAGTCATGTGTTGGTATTGAGCCCGAAGGCTGTTTCAAATGTGTGAATCCGTTAGCATCCATTTTACATCACTGAGAAGAAATGATGAGCTAGGAGGAGTGGTTAGAGTTCCCCATGTGTTGACTGCTCACATATTATGTCCTTTGCTTTCTATCATTTAAAGTACACAGAACCCAATGGAGGGGAACCCTGTCATTGGGGGTTGAGACAATGGAAATTTCACTGTCATTCGAAAAACAATGCGTAGATCCTGTATCATGCATGGAATTGCCTCAAACCTTGGAAAAGAAAATGAATCCTTCAGATGACCTCATATCTTCACACTGAGTTTTCATTCCCAAATAACCTGAAAAACCATAAACAATTGTGGTCTCTGTCTGTCTCCTTCCTTCTGTGTCTTATACTTAATGGCTTACCATTTGGAGATATGATCACACTACTTTTTTTTTTCTGTTGATTAAAAATATTATCTGTCCTGGGTTTAAATATTCTGGATAATCTCTAGTGTTCAATGCCCACTGTGATGGCTAAGCCCGATTGAGCAGTAAATAGGAGATCAGTAAAATCCACTCCTGGTTATGTCTTGGAAGAATTCCTAGAGACAAGATGACCATGAAGGCTCTGATATCATGGATGGATCCATCAAGTATATTCATAAATAATATGATGTTGTCATGTGCGGAAGGGTAGGAGTTGAGACTTAGTTGGAAGAAGTTGACACAGTGAACATGTCCTTGCAGGCTGCGTGGTGCCTGGGCTCCTTCCTGTATTTCCCCCCTCTCTCTGTTCCCTGTCTCTCAGTAATTGAAGATCAGCCACGCATTGCCACTGCCATGTTCTATCAAGAGTATAGGGCCAAGTATCCATGGATTGAGCCCTCTGAAATGTGAGCTAAGATAAATCTTGCCTCCCTTGAATTGTTTATGGTAAGGATTTTGGTCACGATGATGACAAGTGACCAACACATCTTATGTTCATTTTGTAGGATCCAAGTGCTCTGCCTTCTCGCCTACCATACTGTCCTGTCCTCTCATAAAGTCGCTGTCACGCCATGGTTGTCCTCTCATCAGCCTCCCCCAGGGGCAGATCTTAGTGCACGTACACACACACACAACTTCTCTCACCTTTTGTCTTTGGTCCAAACTTGTTCTTTTCCTAGGGATGTTGCTATGCTGGCATCGGTCAAATCCTCCCTGCTGTTCCTTCCATCTTTGTCTTTAAGTGGCTCCTCTACCACCTGACAGTTTTCTCCAAGTTTCTCGAACATGTCCCTGACTATTATATGACTGATTTGAACAGTAGCTCCTGAGGCTGGAGATTGCCATTGTACTAAAACCAGGTCAAGGGTAAGCTGATTGTAGGGGCTGACTTTTGATGCCTAACATTGCTGTGAGGACCATGTTTCCTCTCTGGTCAGCCCCCAGTGGACCAGTCTAGTACCACATATGCACACGTGGCTGTAGTTAGGACTATCCCCATTCTTATTGCTATTACATCTACTGATAACCAAATAAAAATAGTTCCTGATTCGCACTGACTACAGCAAAGGCTTTGTATGTGTAATCTTAGATAGAGGAGGTTTCCTTTCGTCCTTGGCTACTGTACACTTAATAGTGGTACTTGATCGTGTGCTCTGAGCTTATTAAGTCCAAGAGGAATGAGGAGGATCATGGGACTGCCCAGAGTTGATGACCTTGTCCTCTATCAAATACAGTTCCCTGCAGGGATGCTTGCAAAACACATCAACAACCATTACTGGGCAAAGCCACCTGAACACCACGATTGGTCTCGGGAGATGCAGGGGGAGAAAAATGGAGCCAAGATTCGTCTCTTGCTGACTTAGGGAGTAGAGCCAGGGCTTCATTTCTGCCTCTGACTTTACTGACTGGAGCAGCTAAATTCCGGGATTGTGTTCATTATTAGAATTACACCTCAACAGATTTTTAAAAAAACATCAAGAACCCCAAAACACATAAACAAGAGCTGTGTCAGAACTTTTAAGATATCATATTGGAGAGATTCTCTGTAATTATTCTTTCCAGTTTCTCATGTTCCCAAAGAAGCACATGGTATTAACCCTCTCTCCTTGTTCTTGAAGGTCTCACTCAGATGGACTTTCCTCTGCTCCTCGTCCGCCACATCACTCGTCTTCCCTCCATTCTAAACCCTGCCTAGCGCACAGCTTCCTAGGGAAGCAGGGCCACCGTGGCCCTTCCAATGGGGCACTGGTGAGGACCGATGTGCAATCATGTCACTTGTCCTGGCCCAGGACACCCAGTTGTGAACAGACCTTAAGTGGGGTGAGGCCAAAGCACCACCTGCTGGTGGGGAGGCTCCCACAGAGCTCCAGTGGGGGCATCTTTTCCCTAACCACCTGCAGGAGTGGCCTGGGTTCCAGATGCTCCAACCTTTCTTGTCCCCTTCCTTCGCAGCTAAGCTGAGCTAGGCAAGAATCTAGGAGGGCCAAACTATCAGCCTCAGGATCTCCCGCTTATGTATTCCTGGCAGGCTTAGCTTTAGTCTTCTTAGAAAGGGTTCTGATCACTTCTTGGAAAAGAAAGAACTGCGCTCATGCATATGGATGAGGTGAACTTTTAGGAGCTATAGTTGTAGAAATGGAGTTTCTCTTAGACTCACCTCAGTGGCAGTGTGAAAGGAAGACAATAAGAAGGAGCTGGGTGAGTAGCTGGTGCCTTTGGATTTCCGAGGCCCCAGGAAACAGTATCAGGCATAGGTTGCATGAAGAAATAACTCATGATTGCCTGAGACATGGCAAAAGCGATTCAAACAAGTGGCTGCTTTTCGTGCCTCCACTGTGAAGCCCCGTGTTAAAAGGAATCTAAAGGGCTGGAAGTTTGGATCAGCGATTAAGAGCACTCGTGGCTCTATTAGAGAACCGAGGTTTGAGTCTGGGCACCTGGATAATGTCTCACAATTGTCTGTGACTCCAGGCTCAGGGGATCTAATGCCCTAATGTGTCATCCCAAACATCCATCTAGACAGTTTGTGTTGACTTGGGCAGAGCAGAAGTGTACCTGTTTGACACGTAGCAGTGTGAGGCCCTGCCCCCTTGAGTGCCTCCCTAACCAGCTCCTGCTATGGAGAGCACACACCACGTGCATTTCCACCTACACAGCAATTATGTTTAAGCGCCATCTTGTCGAGGTATTGGTTATCATCTCGCAACATCTACAAACCGTTTAAAGCAAACCCCCGGCATGCGTTGGTGCGAATGTTTGAGGACAAAGCGTCAGTGAACCTGTAGCATCCCCGGGATCCCTGTTCTGCCTCTGAGTCTCTAGTTTTGATTGTCTTCTTACTGGTGTTGGTGATAGACTGGGATGGACACTGAAGAACACAAATGGGAAGATGGTCCAGTTCAAGGCTTAACCTCAAGCCCTATACTAGACAGATAACTTGACCTCTCTGATCTTTGACTTTCTATTTTTCCTGGATATCATCTGTCTGCTTCACAGTGTCATGGTGAAGACAGCATGTGATCATCTGAGTCTTTGAGGTGACATTAACACAGAACCTGCCACAGCAGGATAGATCCCTGTCCTGGGAGGAAAACTCGGTGAACCCTCCCTGTAGACACCCACATGGCACCTGCCTTTGTCTGGTTTTTGTAATCCTGCCTGATAGCTACCCAAGTCTCTAGAGCCACTGCAAAGATCTAGCTTTAGGCCTTAGAAAGGAAGCCACCTATACAGGGAGTGCAGACCAACAGCTCTTAAAACCCATAAGGAGTCAGAACCCTTTGGTAATGAGATCTCCAAAGACTGGTGGAGAAAAGCCCACCCTCGAGGCCATGTTCTTGTGGGTTCAGTTAGTCTACTTCATAATTCTAAATTTTGAAGGTTTGTTTGTTTGATCTGTTTTTGTAGATCAGGTTGACTTTGAACTCACTGTGAAGTTCAGGCTGGTGTTGAACTTAGGATCCTCCTACCTCTACTTCCCAAGTGAAGTAAGTATCCATCACCATGCCTGGCTTTGAAGGTATTTCACTTCTTTATGTGCCTCTCTCCCACTTTCCCAGCACTGGGATTACGACTGAGTACCACTGTTCCTGGCTTTTACTTGTGGGTTCTGAGTGATAGAAACTAGATCCCCATCTTGCATGCAAGGCCAGTACTTTACTGACTGAACCATGGCCCCAGCCCCCAGATCTTGATTTTATAGTCCAGACAAGTTGAGCTCTAATACAGGCAAGTAGAAAGAAAGGAAGAACAGAGAATTCTGTCACCAGGTAGAAATAGGAGGAGAGGATCAAAAGTTCAAGGCCAACCTTAGCTACATTTCAAGTTCAAGGCCAGACTAGGCTGCATGACTTGGAAAAAAAGAATTCTGTTAGCCTAGAGCTCAGTGGTGAGTCATGCCACAAATGCCGCAAGTCAAAACTCTCATGACATTGACCTTGTAAACCAACCAAAGCGTTAAATTAAATCAAAGTGAAAGATGGAAGATGCTCTTTTGCTTAGGATTTGAATTTAGGGGTGACGTACAGTATGCTGAAAAGGAGTGGAAGCAAGGGTCAAGTAGAGAGGAGCGGAAGGGGGGGGACGAGAGGAGGATGCACCTCTGCTACCGCCCTGCTGCAGTATGCTTGCAGCTGGTCTCCTCTCGTCAGTGTTTACCCGTGTGGAAATCACGGCGGCTTGCCTGGTCCTTGGCGTTCCCAAGTTCCATGCACCATCCTCATCGCCACATTTTTTAGCTCCCAAAGTGCCCCTGAGTTGGCTCTGCTAGTGTGCCATCACAGACGTGAAAACGAATCACAGAACGATGAGGTAAGTAGTCCAAGGTCACATAGCTAGTGTGTAGGGTTTAGATCCAGAGCCGCTGAACCAGAATGTCAACTCCAAAAGGCAGAGGCAGTTGTCTCTGTTCATGGCTGAAGCCCCATAGTAAAATGAGCTCCCAAGAAATGTTTGATGAATGACTCTTTGACTGCTCTCTGCCTCCATGATGTTCTGCCTCCAAAGACAAAGATGGGTAGGAGATCCAATGTAAAAATGGCATCACCAACATAAAGAACGGGTGCCAGAGCTGGGCTGGGGGCTCCCTTTGTAAAGCACTTGCTGTGCAAACAAAAGGAACTGAGTTCAAAATCCCTGGGGCCTAAAAGCTGGGCATAGTGGTGTGTACTTACCCCTGTGTTAGGAGAAATGGCCGGGAGATCTCAGGGGCTTGCTGGCCAGCACATTTAGCTGCAATCGCAAATTCCAGGTTTTAGAGAGGCCTTGTCTCTAAAATAGGTAGAGATGAGATCCAGGGTAAACATCTTGATGGCAGTCTCTGGCTTCTGTACAACATACATGCACACAAACACACACACACACACACACACACACAGAGAAAGAGAGAGAGAGAGAGACAGAGAGAGAGAGAGAGAGAGATACACAAATATACAGAAGCACACACATATACATGTATACACAGTTATATAAATAATTAATAATAATAACAATAGTAAATGCCAAGCTCACTTCAGAATCTGAGTGTGTGTACACATGTGTATGTGTGTGTATGCACGTGCACACACACATGCATGCAGGGGGATATGTGGTCTTATGATCAATAGATCTTATTCTTTTATTAGTTAGTAAAATAATATTTTTTATTTTTTATTGTTTTTTTCTAGACAAGATTTCTCTGTGCACTGGAATTGGCTTTGTAGATCAGGCTGACCTTGAACTTGCTGGCATCCACCTATCTCTTCTTCCTGTGTGCTGGGATTAAAGGCATGTGCCACCAGTGCTTGGTGTAAAATAATACTTCCTATGCCACAGAGCAAAAGCTAGAGATTTTTGGAGGCCTTACGTAGTCTCTCTGTATTCTCTGTCCCATTCTCCTCCCCACGCTCCCTCTTGCTTGTGCACCCCTTGCACACTAACCTGGCTCCCCTCCCTGGTAAAGTTCCCCCTCCTAAGCTTTGCTCTTTCATTGCCGGCTGTCCTTTCCCTGTGTCTGCTTGGTGCAGCACTTCCAGCCTTGAATCTATGCAAATGCCGCTTTCTCGACAAAGCCTTCCCAGGCATTCCAGTTTACAATGACTAAAGCCCCACCCTGCATCAGTACTCCCACACAAAGCCACTAGGAAAGGATATGTTAATAAAAAATCTTTTGAATCTTGGGAGTCTCCAGATTGTCCTCTGCTGAAGTGCTTAGAAGTTCCCTACATAGGTCAAGCTGTGTGCATAAGAGGTGACTGTTCCTTTTGCTCTAGGGTGCTTTGGGGGAAATTGCATCCTCTCCCAGTATGAAAAAGTCATTGCCAGGAACCTGAACACCTATGCAGCTCAGTTACCTAACTGTGTTTCCGAGAGGAGGCATTTAAAGGACCAGAGAGGGGATGCGGCCTGGGACAATAAACCTGAGGAAGGGTGTTACAGTGAAGGAGGACTTCTCAGTCACCTGAGGAGCACAGCTGATCAGGGCTCTCCGTCTTCTTCCTTCAGCGAGCCTCCCTGCTTTCTGTTCCTCGCTCTGATTGATTATTTTAATTCTAAAGCTGTCTTCGTGAGGTATGTAAAGCATTTAGGGATAAAATCATAGGGAAGACATTAGAGAAACTAAA